>NC_053414.1:3834516-3862016 GCF_016859285.1 Xiphias gladius | reverse complement strand
TGAAAAGGGAAAACGATGGGGCCGTTGGTTATGAACTAAACTAGTTGGCAACTTGCCATGGAGTCGCCGCTTGACCCGGCACCACCGTCTGCTCAGCTGTGATGGGTACTCGGCTACATGTGCTGCAGACAGTGCTGAGAGCATTGTAAACAATGGAGTCGGAGCGCGCTCTGCTGGAAAAACTTTACAGCCAAATTACCAAATTACCCAAAGCATCTTTATCTGCATTATGTCCCATTTAAATGAAAAAAAAAAAACCCAAACATATATCATATATCGGCCAACATATACACCGATACCGATAGATATCTGTGATTGGCCAATATTGGACAATAAAATCGGCCGACCGATATATCCATAGTGCTGTGGTTTGACCTAGTCTTGTTACACTTAGGTAAGAGGAACCAAACCAAGACCAAAACCTTCACGTAGTTCTCAACTCCACGAAATGGAGCCAGAACTCCCAAGTAAATGGGACGTACTGGAAATTTGCAGAACTGTTATGAAAGATGGCGCCTTGCTTTTCCGTTGGATATCGTTTGCAAAGATAATAAACGACGATGTGATTTATAGCCGTTCCCTGTGGTGTTACGTGTTTTGTATAGGTTGGCAACAGAGAACAGTAACTGAGAAAAAGCATCCTCTCGTCTCTTTCTACAGACACCAGAGCCGACACAGACCAAGACTGAGCTGAAACTATCACCTCTCTGTTCACAAGAAGTGCCAACACCCGACTCATTATCCACAGGGCTATCAGTTCACTGTAGGTTCATCAGGTTTCACTGCTGTGGCTTTATCTACAGCAAACTGCATGCTGGGACACCGTAAAGGTTGACCCGAACCCACCTGAGCAGAACTCCTCTGTCTGACTTCCTTCATTAGTCGCTCTGTGGCAGCAGCCGGCTGTTTCACCAATGCCTCGATGGAGAGCCTTATTCAGTCAGTACTTGCGATGGTCCAGCACCGTCACTCAAGCCCTCGTCCTTTCCGTCATCACGTTTTGCATCGTTCTTCCTCTGTGCTGCCACCAGGTGCTTTACTCGTACTTCTTCATCAGGTCCATGTACCTGGACTCCATGAGTGAGGAAGTACTGAGGGAAAGTCTCAACCGAGGTCAGGATTCCCTGCGCTTCTGGCAGAGCGCTTCCACCGCAGCGGCAGCGTCTTCCAGATTCAACGACATCGCCCGACATCCAGAGCTGCTGGTTACCGTGGTGACAGCCAGGCGGAACGAGGGCCGGGACTTCCACTACCTGCTCCAGGTGATGCGGCAGCTGAGTCGCATTGTAGGAGGCTGTGGGGACCGGCGGTGTGCAGAGGTGCTGGTCTGTGATGTGGAAAGCAGCCCCCAGGAAAACCAGGATGCCAAGCTGTTGGAGGCCCACTTCAGGGTGATCCGGCGTTCCCCTGAGGAGCAGGAGACGAACCGGGAACGAATCAACACCTTCGAGAGGGAGAAGCGGGATTACGTCTTTTGTCTCCGCAAAGGATGGCAGCTGGTGAAGCCCAAAAACATGGTTGTCCTAGAGGATGATGCTTTGCCGAGAGAGGATTTTTTCACAGTTATAAAAGACCTTCTGTCACGTCGGTTTGCCCTCCACACTCTTTACGTCAAGCTGTATCATCCTGAAAGGCTTCAGCGCTACTGGAACCCAGAGCCTTACCGAATCCTGGAATGGGTGGGACTCGGGTTGGTCGGAGCGACGGCCCTCCTCCTCACCTTTCCCTACTGGAACCCCTGTTCATTCTCCTTCACGCTGTCGGTCGGTCACCTCCTCTTCTTCACCCTTTACTTCATGGCTGCCGCGGAGCTGCTGGGTCGGCATTACCTTCTGGAGGTGCGGAGACTTTCTCCGCAGCTGTACGCCGTCTCCCCGGCCACCGAGTGCTGCACCCCAGCCATGCTCTACCCCGGCAACGCCTCGCTTAGAGTGGCCAACTATCTGGACGGCTCGTTCTGCATCAAGGGGAACGCCAAAGACATGGTTCTGTATCACATGGCGAGGACGATCCCCGGGGAAAGGTCTCACAGCGTGGAACCCAACCTCATCAGCCACATAGGGGCATATTCCTCAGTCAGGGCGAACCCATCCAGGCCCAAACTCCTCTGACCGAACCAGGAAGAGGTGGATCACAGTGGATTTAGTCAGATTCCTCCGCACTTGGTTCTACTTTTCTTTTCTGCCATGTCACCTTCTGGACTCTTCAGACATATGAAGACATCACTCAGTGAGTACTGGTTTGGTGATTGGCAGATGTCAAGGCATCAAGATGAAATCCGGGCTATTTTTGGCTGAAATTTTTGTATTTTTTTATTTAAAGGTTACAACTTATTTTTGTCTCATTTCAGAGAGTAAACGGTAACTTGAAGCAGGTTTAGTAAAGGATCTGATTGAATTGAAATGGTGTTGAAACAGCAGAGAGGAATATTTAAAAATTGTCCCCTTTTCAACTAATTCTAGTCGGGTTTTGGACAAAATCTGGACATAAACGACTTACACTGAGCTGTGTTTTCAGTGTGGGATCAGAAGCCACATCGTGGTGGAGAACGTCTTCAAGAATGCTTCATCATCCACTTTTAAATGATACAGATTTTCACTTAACAACATGGGACACGGACATGATGAAAGTGGTAAAATTACTAAAGGATTTGTTCAGTGTGTAGCCGGACCTCATTAAAACTAGGGTTGAGGTCCGGAAGCATTTTACTGAACCTCTTCCTTCCGGTTGATCTTTGGCTGAGTGCACAAAAAGGTTTGCAGAGAGCAAGTTACGAGACTACAACTAAGTATAACCATGCATATCAGAAGTTCACTGCGAGTGTGCCTTTTAAGAAAATAACTTCTCTCGCTGGGTTTAAACATTCCAGGGTGACAATCGATCAGGCCTCCAAACGCCAGGACGAGTCTGCTTTCCGCCTTTCTTTTATCTTCTTGGGTTGCAAAGCAGGACTCGTGTCACTGCTTCTCTTTGTGGAAACAGGAAGTTGTAGTAAGTTTGTGGACGAAAAACCGTGAACACACCCTTTACGGGACTAACTTGCGAAACATGGGGGTCAAAGTCTTTACAGCCCCGCAGTCCCTGTCTGTAGTCCAGTCGGTGCGGATCAAACAGGAGTGGTGAATCCAGACCAGGATTCACTGAGAAAGACTTGAGGATACGACCATGGGTTTTTAAGTCTGGCCTTTTGTGTTTAACAGTCTTGTTTGCGTACAGAGTTGTGAAAACAGTAAGCAGTCATAGGGTTACACCATCTCTGTGGTACAACGTGCCATCCAACAGCAGAGAACAGTAGAGCAATATTGTGCTGTCCCAGCGCTGCTGTAGAAGAAACGGCTACTTCAGCGGAGCCCTACTGACGGTACCTCAAAGATTATGTGGTCTACAGAGAACCGACAGCCTCCATACTGACACATGGGGACTTTCCTTCTCACCTTTAAAGGAACAGTCTGAGATTTTATTGCACCAAGTCGGACATATCGGAGCTTTAAGAAAAATGTGACTTTCCTGGTCACTATTACGACTCGGATGATGACATGAACGCTGCTTACAAGTGGGAAACTGATAGTTATGGTAATTCCGACATGACGTGAACGTGGCATCAGCTCAGTTTTCTCCTTGTTAGCCTGAACATCTAGGGCTAACCGGAAATGGGGTCAGTTTAAGGTCGCTGAAAACCCTAAATATTGAGTAAGCAACGGCATTTTCAAAAAACGAGCATCTTTATCTAATCATACGAAGCGAGAGACACGCGACCTCCTGCTGAGAAAGGCTCTGTCGCAAGTCTGGAGCTTTAGTCACTAGTGTAGTTGCAAATATCAGTAGGATTTTGAATGAGGTTTTATTGCTTCTGGAAGAAAAACCCAGAAGTCACGGTTTTACTTTGTCCTTAATTTGATCTGACATAAACCCGTTCAGCTGCTTAGCTTACATACTTGACAAGACACAGTTTCCTGTAGATTTATGATTTGTTGTTTGTATTTTTGCAAACGGCAAGTTTCACGAGAAAATGCTGGTCAGCCTGCACCTTATTTACCCTTAGTATCTTGTTAACCAGTCAGCGGTCCATCCCGTAGTCAGCTGGGTTCACACCTGACCCACCCCACGATGAGTCCTCTGGTGGAGCCAGGCTGACAGCCCCCCCCCCCTCGCTTTCCAGTCTTTGTGCTAAGCTAGGCTAAACACATCGTGGATGTTTCTATATAGTCTCCTGTATTCGGGGCACACGGAAATGAACGTGATGCCCGAAACGTCCGACTCTGAGGAAGACAGAGAACAAGGAGATGTGCCAAAATGTCAGACTGTTTGTTTCTCAATGACCACTCTGAATGTGCCTTTTTCGCGTTTCTCACTTTAGGATCATATCACCCATGACTCAGCTCTGGATGAGATTACTCCCGAGTTGATCTTTTGCAATAATTGAGTGCATTTAATCTGTGCATGCTCGTGTATAGTGATTAAATTAAACAAGTACTGTAAGAATGAAAGGAAGTAGCTGCCAAAGTAAAACCATCAGGCCTATGAGAGATTCGCAGACTGCCGCTAACGACGCTGAAATTAGACCGCAGTCAGATCTCCGGAGTTCAAACTGGCTCCTGTTGCTTAATGTTTAAAATGCAGTCGGCAGCAAAAACTGTAACGCAAGTAACGGCACTTTTGAAAGAGAAGCGTCAAGTTTAAGCAGAGAACGTTTTGAATCCGGAACAAAAATGGATGCAGAGAGTTTAAAAAAACAAAATGATGACAGATTTATTGGACTGTTAACGTGATGTTTCCGAGGAATGTTCTGCCTCCCGTTGTGTTTAAAAAATATCCAGATGAAAATGACACAATGGAACACAAGTTATATTTTATTTACACGTATTTTAAAGGAGTAGCTGGACATTTTGGGAAATGAGCTTATTTCTTTCTCCTGCTGAGAGTCCGGCTTCACGTTTACCGTACAGATACGAGAGCGGAACGAATCTGAACATCTATCATAAGTCAATGGGATGCGTTTGGTTGAAAACATAAAGCAGACTGAATTCAGATTGATTATTGTTGATCTGTCCAAGCGTTGCTGATGATCAATTAAAAGTTTGACAATTAATCAAAAGAAAAACTATCATCTGACTTCATCTACTGCCATAAAAAGTGCTATAAACGTGATTTATCATCAATGGCTTGATGTCTGACTTCAACATTGAATTGCACTTTATTGAAAATATACAGTATATACATGTATAAAATAAGGAAATAAAAAGATATTTTATTTTATAAAATGAATGCAGAAATATAAAAGAACAGGAAACCTGATTGAAAAGTTGAAAATATAAAAAACTATTTTGGTGCAATTATTAAGCTAAATGATCGGAGTAGCTCTACAGTACGAACGGCCCCAGGATGTAGACAGACATGAGGAGATAAACAGATTTATGTCTGTTTTCTGTGTCTTTGTCTTCAGAAGTTCAGTTTTCTCCTCAGTTTTACTGATTACTAATATTAAGAATTGACAACAGAAATGCCGACAATAAAGAAACGATTTCATTTAGGGTTTGGTTTAAGTTTGGTTGTGGTTTTATTTGGGTTTTGCTTCTGCCATACACACATGATTTTATTTCATATTTAAATCATAACGTTTTGCTGCGTCCATCCTTTAAATTTAAAGTCGTGTGACGTTTGAATGTTTTTCTCTTTAATGTTTCTGATGTTTTTCAGTGTTTCATTTTGTTTGTCCATTCACTGCAGCACAAAACATTTGAAGAACATTTAAGAAATTGAAGATTTATCTTTAAACTGGGTTTTTATTTCTTTTTTATTTGACTTTTTTTTTGACATTTTGGCAGGTTTACTGTCTAAAATGAGCTCTTACTCTGAATGTGTTCTTTTGGATGCGACATAAGATCAAGATATGTTGTTTAAAATCTGAAATTTTGAAACAAAAGCATTGTGTTGATTGTCTCTGAAGATGAAAATGAAATCTTTTCTGTTCTGATTCATATTTTGATTTTGAGCCGACTTTGAATTTCGACATGTCGTCCTGTTTACACTGTGACTCTTTCACTGTTTTCTACATTTAAAACACAATATATCCCTGGTTTTGAAGTCGCCTGCGTGTCAGAAGCTTTGTGTTCCAGGAGTGATGTCTTCTTGTCAACCAGCCGGGAGGTTAGAGTTTAAGTCCCTGAGGTGAACAAAGCTCTTTAGTTCAACAGGAAAAAGTGTCTACAACGATTCATCTGTTTGCTGAACCACACAAACAGTTCATTCAATTTTAAGCTTTTGTTAATCCCAGACTTTTTTTTGTTTAATTAAAAAAACCAAAACAAAACACTGTGGTGGAAAAATAATGGCAGGGTTTTAAACGAAATGAGAGCAGTTGGTGACTGAGTGACTGCGGAGTAACAGGATAAAACTCTTTCATCATTTAGGGAGTCGGACTGGTTTAGAGAGAAGAGACAGATGAGAGAACCAGATGTGCGAGGAATGATGTAGACCGGGGTGGGGACGGAGTCAACTGACGGCCTACGCTCTGTTGCCAGTTTATTAGGGACAGATGGTTAATACTGACGCAGTCTGAAACTAAACTGAACGTTGGAACCTTTAACTGAGGGTTGGGTTTGTTGCAGGACTGTTGCAGGACTGCTAGTTTTGGCTGGGTGTACACAGAAGTTCTGATCATTGGCCCTGAGCCCGACTCCGAGCAAATGCGGCCACTCCTCTGCAAAATGTGATCGTCTCTGTCTTTTGGAAACGCAGAGAAAAAAACTTGCGCTGGACATGCGTTTACGTCCACCTGCCTCGACTGTAGCCAAACAGCATCGCCGGAGGCTGTAGCTGAACTACACCGAACTCTCGCTGTCCGAACGGGCCCCTCAGGTCTGCCGGTTGGTGTCTTCCAGCTGTTCCGGAGCCCAGGTTGATAGAAACAAAGGGCGATCGGTCCGTTGCTGGGCCGGATCCTCGGCTCTGGAACGGCCTCCCGCCGAGCGTCAGGTCTGCTCACAGCGTCGCTGCCTCTGAATCTCGCCTTAAAACTCACCCTGAGTTGACCTTCACGACCTTCATCATTCAGCGACTTAACAAGTGATGCACTTCCTTCCTTATCGGGAGCTGGCTGTTTTTTGTTTTGTTTTTTTAATCTATGTATGTTTACTGTCGTTATACGAATCGTATTTTTATTACCCGATAAACTGGCACGAGTGTTTCTCACTGCTGCCCTGTCAAAAATCCTGCAGTCGCTGGTCACATCACAGCGACGTGTCTCTCTGGAGGAAGTGGATCGGCTTCAGTCGCAGCGGTCAGACTTTAGACCTGCTCATGGTGCGGTACATGCTGTGGTGGACGATATGGTTTACTGGCTTGATAAAAGGCAACACTGTGCTGCAGCCTCCTGTGGATTTGACCACAGAGTTTATCATGATATTTTGTTTAAAAAAAAAAAAAAGCTGCTTTCAGTTTCGCTTTTGTTGATTTTTGCAGCTGATCTTACCGGTGAAGTTCAGACCGATGTTTTAACTCAAGTTTGTTTATTGGTTTGCACAAAATCAAATAGAAGATAAAAAGACGAATGGTCATGTAAAAAAATTGTAACAGGTTAAACCACAAGAAAATAATCACGCAGTTACAAAAGATGTGCAAGGTAGAGCCAAAAAGCCAAAAGGCCAAAAGGCCAAAAGGCCAAAAGGCTGATCCTGTGGCTTCCCTATAGCCACATGAGAAAGGGAACACTGAGAATCAGTCTCAATGTAATGACCTGCTGACTCTCGGACATTAATGTGGAAGCTGTGCTGTCAAATAAAACCAACGTTCGGCAGTACAGACATAATTATTCAGATGGAGAATCCACCAGGAAAACTGAATTATTGATGGGAGCAGCTGCGGCAGGAGCGGATCAGAGTGTCGGACTGCAGGAAGAACAGCAGGGGGCAGCACGGATCCACAGAAATACTCAGCAAAGAGTTCAGGACGATTCAGTATGGAGAGAAGCAAAGGTTCAGATTACACGATGGACGAAAACAGAGACTTTAATATAGCTTGAAATTTAAAGTGGCAGGATAAAGGTTGCGTTTCCTGCATTGTAAAGTCAGTGGCAGGAAAATCTCCGAGCAGCTGTCGATCAAAATTACACTTTTATAAAATACATTGGTGAAGGAAAAGATGATGCGATTCAAGGTTCTGTGGAAAAGTTTTACACGCTTCAGATGTTTAGATTCTTCTCCATCGGTTCCATCGAGGGTCTGATCGGTCCCACGGTCAAACACACAGCCAGAGTCCTGAAGAACTGTCTTCAGAGACCAGAAGAACCAGGAGTCCTGCAGCATGTGGTCTGGCCCCCACAGAGCCCTGATCTCAAGATCTTGGAGTCAATCTGGGACCACACGAAGAGACAGAAAAGACTGAAACGGACTGAATCCACAGAAGAACCATGGCAGGTTCTCCAAGATGCTGGAACCACCTACCTGCCAAGAACCTGAAAACCTGCAGGTGTAACAGTGGGGAACTGGTGTTGGCTCTATCCATCCATCTATCTATCTATCTATCTATCTATCTATCTATCTATCTATCTATCTATCTGTCTGTCTATCTATCTATCTATCTATCTGAATGGTTAGTGGATTAATCAGATTAAAACATTTCACGTTCATATCTTCACTTTGGAGTCTCGGAAACTGCTGATTTAATCAGTAGGTGATCTACTGATCAGTAGATGCACTGAGAAAATCATGCAAGTTTATAGTGACCCCCTCCAGACCCCACCCCCCAGTTCTGAAGCCAAACCTACGCCCTTGTGTATGAAGGACTGGGAGAACTAATGTAACTGGAAACTAGTTTATTCAAGTCATGTGCAGAAAACTGAGACTTTACTGTCCAGGTACAAACCCTGTTTTACGGAGGAATTTCCCTCTAACATTTCTCCTGCCGATGAACAGAGATAATATCGTGAAACTGAAAACAACGCACGTTATTATCCTGTTTTTTTAGATTTTATTTCCACTCAGTTTTTTTCCTTTGAATTCTCCGTTTCCGTTTTCCTGCTGCCGAGTCACATGACGCGCTGCCTTCACTGTCTCCGATTTAGGTCCGAAAAAAACAACAGTTGATGCAAAGGCGGACTAACGATCCTCACGTCGTCGTAGAGTCAAGCAGAGAAGGAGGAAGGAGAAAGAAATGGAAATAAAGTTTAAAACAGTTTTAAGAAAATTTAAAAAGAAAAAAAAATCAAAATGTAATTAAATAAGTAGTTAAAGTAATGAAGAACACTAATTAAAGAAATATTTTATATACAGAGAGCTGCAACAATAAATAGTCAATGAATTATTGACAGAAAATTAACTTTCAACTAATTTATTAAACCATCAATCGTTTCACTCTTTTTTTAAAAAGGCAAAAATTTCAAGTGTTCTCTGGTTCCGGCTTCTCAGATGAGAGGATATTCTGTTTTCCCCTTTTTATATATGAAAGTGAACTGAATATCGTTATGTTTTGGCAATGATACAGGCTATAACCAGCTGTGAATGGGGTTTTATTTTAAAGTTTATTTTTACAATTTTTAAAAAATTCATTGAACGAGTAATCCAGAAAATAATCATCAAACTCACTGATATTAAAAATAATTGTTAGTAGCAGCGGTATAGCTGATATAAAATGCCCCAAATCTGGAGTCTCTAGGTTTTTTCAGTTTTCATAACTTATTTGTCAGATTGTCTGGTTCAGGTTTTTAACAGGCGGCTCCTCACAGACGCTGCCTGAATTTCATTTCTTTTTGTTTTTTGAACTTTAAATTTTTTTTAAAGTAGTTTCAAACACTACTCCAGCTCCACTGGTTCTCACCCCGTTGGTTGGGAAGCTCAAGGTAAAATCTGCGGGATGATTAACAAGAGAAAAAACACAAAGTCCTGCTGCATAAAGTAAAAAAAAAAAAATAGTAAAATAAAATTATGCGCCTTTTCTCTTTTCTTTGCTTCTTCCAGTGAAATATCAGATCATTTCACCTCTTCGGGACTTTTAAAAACGAGTCCCATCACTGAGTTGACTCGGGGCCACAAGCCTGTGTCCACGTCACTGGGGGGGGGGTTTGTTTTTTGGGTTTTTTGGCCGCTATATTTCCTTCGGTCCCTGAAGGCAGCATGAGTCCTGGTTTATTAG
Source organism: Xiphias gladius (assembly GCF_016859285.1). Taxonomy (NCBI): domain Eukaryota; kingdom Metazoa; phylum Chordata; class Actinopteri; order Istiophoriformes; family Xiphiidae; genus Xiphias; species Xiphias gladius. Next base: position 3,851,888 of record NC_053414.1, on the reverse strand, counting down.
AGCAGGACAAACAGGAGTCCGGACCAGAGCAGAGTCAGATCGAGGCAGCGATGGGCGTCCAGCTGTCCCCGTTGGTGTGCCGTGGCGCGGGAGACGTCTGAGGTGGGTCCCGGGCGATGGACGCTCTGCGGTGACGTTTTCACCAGAGACGCAGAAGAAAAAGACGTTTGGACTTTTTTCTTTTTCTTTTTCCTCCATCTCATCCTGCAGAGACACGAACACCGCGTCCCGCAGCCTCGGACAGGGAAACTGTGGAAAAACTCCTCCAGTGGCCTCTGAAAAGTTTCTGTAACTTCTGGGAGAGGCTTTCGGGGGAAGAGTCCGGGACGTTGCGCGGAGATGTCGGAGCCGGAGAAGAGCGAAAACCCTCCCGACGAGTCCGCAGGAAAAGGGAAGGAAATTCCCAACGGAGGGAATCCTGCGAAAACCAAGGAGGTGAGAGCGCGTCCGCGCACACGGCCGATGCTCCCGCGCGGAGACGTGTCTCCGCTTTCAGGTGCCTCTGCGACACGTCCCCGCTCGTCTCGCAGTCAACCGATGGACTCTTGCCCCGTTGGGCTCGTAAAGCAGTCGGGCGGCGAGACAGCTCGAGAGCTTCCCACTAATAAACCTCCCTTCAGTCACGTCTCCAGCAGAAAAAGAGAAAGAAATCCAAACAGCTCCCGCAGTGTGACAAGTTGTCGCTTTTCCTCCCCCCAGTTTCATCACATCTGTGAGTTGCTTTTAAAAGTCACAGATGGAGCTGAAGGTGAACGACTGGCTTTGCGTTTTAAACGTTTTAAACGGACTAAATGAGTCGTCGTCACACTAGTGAATGATTAACACACATTTCCCCACTTTTATGTTCCTTTCAAACAGCTTTAAAGGGGGTTAAATCTACGTACTGTGCTCAGTGGCCACTTTGTTAGGTACACCTTCCCGGAGTCATGCAGTCCAGCAGGGCCGCAACCACTGATTGTCCCCATCGTGCATTCATCTGTAGGGTTTTCTTGACCAGTCGTTGAGGGAATGAAAAGTCAGGGATCAGTCAAATCTGCTCATTAGAGGCCAAGGTGACGTCTTCCAATGTCTTGTGTCCAACCGACGGTACGAAACCCAGAGATGTTCAGTTGACAGTGATACCGAGCCGAGTAAAAGCAGAAAATCCTCCCACTGGAGAAGCTGGAACCAGACGGGGGTCGACCTCCCGCCTCGAGCGCAGCGACGCGATAGAGCAGCTCCGCCGAAACTTCTGCCTGTGTGAGGCTCATGCGTTTCTGTTGACACTGTCAGAGAGGTTTCAATTCAACCGATATATAACAAGTAATTATAAAGTTTACATCAGTGATGAAAAATCAAGTGTTGTACAGAAGCCAAACACAAAAAGATCAGAGAAACAAGGTGAACAGTGAAACGTTTAAATCAGAAACCAAGTACAAAATGAGGAAAAGGGACTGATAAAATACCGATGGATAAATGGATGGATGGATGGATGGATAGATACATGGATGGATGGATTGATAGATGACAGATAGATGGATAGATGGATGGAGAGAAAGATGGATAGACGGATGGATGGATAGATGATAGATAGATACTCAGCGGCCGCTTTATTAGCTACACCTGTAAAATCTAATTGAATCTCATACAACAGCTCAGCCATAAATTCCACCTTTACAGAGCCAATAAAGTTGGGTCTGGACCGACACTGTCAGAGAGTCGTTCATGTGGATGCGTTTATTATCGAGGCTGCGGTTTTGCAGTGACGTCGCACCGGCCGGCGTTATACTGAGAGATGTTTCTGAGATTTAGTCCACCGCGCCTCCATCCCCCCTCACAACACCTCCGCCGACTGCCACCTCTGCATTAAACACAGTGTAGTTGACTTGACCGCCGTCGGGCGGTTTTAACAAAGAACTTTCCCGCTGATGACCTCGGGCCGTTTGCAGGGTGACGACGAGCGAGAAAAACTCAGAGATACAATCTTCAAAAGTCGTCAGGGGAGTCTCAGAATCCCTTCTAGAACAGAGGCCATCGCACGGTGAAAGAAGGGGCGACGTGGTCCCTCCTGTAAAGACTCGGCTGCCGCGTTCTGCTCAGTCTGTGAACCGAGAGAGAGGGAGTGAAAGCGTGCGAGGAGCACTCAGACACTTTACTGAAGTAAAAGTACCAGTACAACCACGCTTGCATTAGAAATGTGCTCGAGTACACAAGTACCATCGGCTTCGTGCGGTTCCGATATTTCCCTCTGACATCTGGTGGAGCAGAAGCGTAAAGGAACAGAAAGTACTGGAGAGAAGACGCTCCAGCTACGTACAAGTACCTCGAGGCTTTAGTTCAGTGCCCTACTTGGGTGAAGTGGGTCCAGTCATATAAAAACTCAACACTGGACAGATTCATGTGATTTTCCCTGAAATGGCAGAAGCCGGATCGGACGGCTTTGACAGGAAATTCGATATGTTTCTCGTGTTTATAATGGAAGGTGTGGTTCTTGCTGCCGTTCTCCAGGTCTGCGTTCTGATGAGACGTGTTCCTAACGTGTTGTCCAACTCCATTTACCAGAATAAAGGGAAGAAAAATGTTAAGCACTTGTCAGTATGATGCCCCTTTCTGACGGTGTCAACACAAACATAATCGGCATTATGAGCCTCGTGACGGTTCCTGGTGTTAAACAAGTTTGTCTTTGAAGCCTTTGGTCTTCGGTATATGAAAAAGCTCCGACAATAAAGTGAGAAGATGTTCTGATTTATAAAAAAATGTTTTTTTCCCCCTGTTGCATCCAGCGCCACCGCCTTGTTTTGAGGTAGATGTGCAGCAGTTTTCCCGACTTCCAGCCTGACGTGTTTTGTATCTTTGGAGACTAAGGTTAAAGAAAATCAGAATTAAAAAGCAGCTTGGTCCGTTAAATGACGGTGTGTCTGTTTCAGGATTTTGACCTGGCTGCTATCTACGTGTCGGACGCTCAGTACAACAGAAACATCTACTTTGACACGTCGCCGCGGGCTGTGAGGTGAGACGCTCATGCGCGGACTTTATTCACATTCCTCAGATCAGTCCCTCAGTAAGAGTCACATATTTCCATTACTTTGTCCGTCCCATCACAACACAGTCTCTCAGGCGCCACCGATGCAGGTTCAGCTTAACTGTAGACCTTGACAGCACCGTGGCTTTCCCTTGTTTTGTAAAGACACGTCTAGTGATATTATATGTTTTTTGCAAACCAGATTGTATCGTGCTACCAAGTCTATAAAGGTTAATAAACTGACTTGGAGCTCCTATGACAATGTTGGTTAATTGTATTATATTTTCAGAAAAGCATCATCTACAGCTGCCCCAGATACTCACCACAGCGCCAGATGTACATTAATCCGCTGCTGAAAATAGTCCCCAACAAAGTCACCGTTTCCTCCTGTCTGTTTGCTAAAAAAACAACAGTGCGCAGCTGTTGTGGGGAAATTATTGAGGCTTTTAAAAAAAACGAAGCAACACGTTTGTGAGGTGAAAGATTTCAGTCTTTAGTAGGGACCAGTGGACAGACAGGGAGGGGATGGACAAACACACTGTTGGTTTGGCTCTGCACATGGGATCTGTTGACGTCAAGAAAGATGCAGAACAACAGAAGCTTTACACTTTAACAGTGTTGTTGACTGTGTCTTTAGTAAGGGGACAATTTTTGTCTTCAACATTTAAGTCACTGTATAAAAAATACAAAGCACAGAGTCCTCCAGTTGCAGGATTTACAGTTAGAGGGTGCCGTGTGTGTGTGTGTGTGTGTGTGTGTGTGTGTGTGTGTGTGTGTGTGTGTGTGTGTGTGTGTGTGTGTGTGTGTGTGTGTGTGTGTGTGTTCAGACTGTATCTGCTCTACAACCACTGGTTCCTTAAGGTGCTGCTCTACTTCTTCATCCTGGTCGATCTGTGTCTGGCCATCTTCGAGGAGCCGGCCGTCGTCCCTCTGCCTACATGGGTAAGATGGACGCCTGGTTTCCCACTTCCTCCTTTTCTAAATTTTTTTTTTTTTATGGTGGAGTTTATGAAAGGTTTCGTCATCAGTGAGAGGAGTGATCTAATGCCGTTCAAGTGAAAACTGCTAGTGATGCTAACTGCAGCGGAACGGCAGGGTCAGAAGGTGGTTGGGCTCATTGGAAACAGTGATGTTTATAGGAGTCGCTTGTTTCCACCTGCTGGTCGAGTGTGTCATCACGCTAACATGCTAACATGCTAACATGCTAGTTGCTGCGCCAGCACCGTGGCCACATGCTATTCGCCGGCCACTGATTTAGACCAATGGCCAAACTGTTCCAGACTGTTTGAAGTGTCCCGGCTTATGATTTTTAAAGTCAGTGTGAGATTGGAAACTCTGGAGGCAAATGTCCTGCAGTCAGTCAAGAAAGTAAATGTGAAAAGAGGTTGGTTTCTACAACGGGACAGTGATCCAAAGCAGACCTCAAAATCCACCATGGACCACTTTGAGAGAGAGACGGGCTGAAGCTTTTGGAGCGGCCCTCACAGTCCCCCCCCCACGACCTGAACGTCACTGGAAACCTGTGGGTAGATCTCAAACCCGCTGTGTTTGCAAGGACGGCCTAGACAATATCTCAGAACTTGAAGTGATGTGCGGGAAGAGTGGGTGTAAATTCATCAGTCAGGAACAGAGAGACTCTTATCAGCCTCAGAAAGCGTCAGCCAGCTGTGATGTCTGCCGGGGGAGGGTTATCAAACTGCTGACAAACCTTTTCACATGTAACAATTGGTTTAATATTTTCTGTTTTTTTTTTTTTTTTTTAAAGTGATAGTGTGGCGAAAGGCTCAGTCACAAGTTTTCTATTGCAAATCCAGTGTTTTGTTCTCACGGAGCAGAAACCAACCTACTATAAGTCGGACCCTTCTCCCCCTGATGGTTGACGATCTGTGTCTCTGTTGGCACCGAAGAGACATGACAAATTTTTTTCAGTGCCACCGATTAGAACCAGATACAGACAGTGCCTACCTCCTGTAGAATGAGCTTAACGGATGGTAGTGACGTTAACACTGGATTCTATTTTTGATATAACTGCCAGTGGTGGTAATTTCTGCAGCCATTCTGCCAACAGTTTGTTGACATGTCTGTGGTTTTTTTCAGCAAGTGGGAGATATTGTTGGGCTCAGAAATTCCTTATATCTCCAACTCAGGATTGTTAGTCAGAGGCTGAGGTTATGTGATGTGTGTTTTTTCCTGCCCTTCTCCTTGCGATTACAGTTCAAACTATATGAAGTGAAGGCAGAAAGATTTTTTAAAATTATTTATTTTATTATTATTTTGACGAAATATGTACACAATGATTTTTAATCTCTGTTTGACGTTAATGTACATCTGAGAGCCAAGAAACAAGCAAGTACCTTCTGTAGTTGATATGAATAGAAAATAAAAGGCAATCACTGTCTGTCCTCTAACTTTCAATTGAAAAGGACTAAAGAGAATATTAGACAGAATGAAGTGGGACCAGTTTAAACCAGCACCACAGACCAGAGTCTGAGACAGTCTGTTAAAATCAGATGTATCAACAGTATTGGTATGTGTCATGTTAACAGTATCAGTGTCGACTGGTGGCGTTTTTTTAGGCCACCATGCTGGTGGAGCTGCTCTGTCTGCTGGTCTTCACCTTTCGACTGGTTCACTACGCCAAGGTGATCCCGCGAGACAAGTTCTGGAAGGACCCCAAAAACATCTGCATCATTGTCATCCTCATGGTAAGAGGGGCTTATCTGCATCATCAGTCTGATGGGAGGGGCTAGAAATATGCTAGGCGAAACTGAAACCAGGAAATGTGTTAATAACGTGGATATATTGAAAAGACCAATCGTCATTCCTGCCAGTTTGTCCCGTTGGCCGCTCACTGTACTGCAATGAAAAAATGCCCCACAGCCCAAAAAGCGTTTTCCCTAAAGACCAAACCAAAACTGGACTATGACTTGGTTATTCTGTTACTCGGTTATTTTGTGATTGACTCTGGCGCTCTTGACTCTGTGACTCTGTGACTTTGTTACTCTTTAACTCTGTGACTCAGTTACTCTGTGACTTGGTTATTCTGTGACTTGGTTATTTTGTGACTGACCCTGTGACTCTTGACTCTGTTACTCTGTGACTTTGTTACTCTTTAACTCTGTGACTCAGTTACGCTGTGACTCTTTTATTCTTTGACTGACTCTGTTACTCTTGATTTGGTGACTCTTTGACTCTGTTACTTCTTCACTCTGTGACTCTTCACTCGGTGACTCTGTGACTCTGCTACTCTGTGACTTGGTTATTCTGTGACTCGGTTATTCTGTGACTCGGTTATTTTGTGACTGACTCTGTGACTCTTCACTCTGTTACTCTGTTACTCTGTGACTGACTCTGTGACTTTGTCACTCTTTAACTCTGTGACTCAGTAGACACATTCTCGTGAATACGATAACTCATTAGCATAATAATAAGGGAACAGCACTGCTGCAGCACTTTAGCTAACAAGCTAACTTAAGCTAACAAGTTCAAATTGGTACCAGACATGTAGCATGCAAAGATTAATGGTTTGGGAATAAAAAAATATTTGCCAGTTAATGAGGTAAATGGCTTAATGTTCGTGAACACAATAACTCAAAAACAAAAATTAGCGGAAACTTCATACTTATACCATAGGTAACCCATAGGGAATAGAACATACGATTAGATTTTGGTGTCTTGATGTATATATTTTCCTATTAATGAGGTAAAACTGATATATACATATATGTGTGTATATAATATATATATATATATATATATACATATATATATATATTTTTTTAACTTCTGTTTCTTGATGGCCATCTACTAGTACTGTGAGCATACCTTTTCCTTTTTCATGGAGATCATGGCGGGACATAAGGCAATCCAAGTGCCTCTTGTTGAATTTTGGGAAGGTAGTTCCAGGACCGCTCTGGACTGGCCCCCTTAGAGACCTATAGAGGAGAGGATCAGTGTAAAGATGTGTTCAGACTCAGGGATGATGTTATATCCTGGTGACAGTTGGTGAGTCGTACATGTTGGACCCAGGAGAGTTCCTAGTTTTTTTTTTTTGTTTAGTTTTTTTTCTTTGGTGTGAACTGCTGAAGTTGTTGCAGTGTGCTGAGCAGAGTTCCTGTCTGTGATCTGCGGACTCAGAATGTGCTGAGAAGACTTTCTGCCTGTTATTGTGAAACAACCTTTAGCCGGAGATGTTGCCTCGTCAGCGCCTTTTTAAAGCAGAAACTCTTCCTGGTGACTCAATGACTCTGAGGTTCCCAGTCACTTCAGGAGACATGAAATAATATGAAATACTCCTGCTGAAATCTTCACTCTACAAACACTGAGTGTATTTATAACAAACTCTGGACACAGTAGTTTCCTGCAGTCTGTGAACATTTTTTTTGTTTTTTTTATTCATCCTCATTCTCCAACAGGAATATTTCCTCTATTTATTGTCAGGATTATTGTTTCTTAGTTGCTGCTGATGGATGATTTTGGGCAAAAATGGGTTTTTTTTCATGTGATTGTGTAAGAATGAAAAGCAGAGGAAAATTTCAAGAGAGTAGCGCCCTGTTCTTCGGATGGGGCTTAAACTAATCAATTAGGTAACTATCAATCAATCAGAAGTTTTAGCAGTGAAATGACCAAAACATTAAACAAATATATATATTAGCGGGTTTCCCTCCAGCTTGTCCGGTTGAAAGAGTGTTAGTTATGTGCTGAAAGGAAGTGGCACATGTAAAAGAACCAGACATCAGTTCTTATATGCTTTTTGTTTTATATTTTCACCATTTGGTGTTCAGCCCAAATCCCTGTAGGATTTGCCGTAAGAGAACATTCCACCTAAATGAACCAAACAGATGAAACGCAAAAGAATCTTTCAGAAATAAGGAGAAACTGAAATGTACCATACGTGTATTTTTAAAGGCGGTGAGAGGGGAAGCTTTGTTGAACAGTGAAATCAATTGTATGTTGCTGTGCAGCGGATGGAGCCTGGTTGACTCTGTTCCTCTGTTTGTTCCAGCTCACTCTGGTTGACATGATCATCTACGGAGCACTGAAAGCCTCAAACTGTTACGCCCTCCGGTGGTCCAGAGTCCTGCGCCCGCTCCTGCTGGTCAACGTCACAGAGGGACGGCAGGTAACCGCCCGCCCGGCTTCCCTGTCCGAACCCCCAGTCAGCAGTCGCGGGGTCTGTCCCCATACGCAACGCTTGCAGTATTTGGAAGCAGGGGGGCTGCCTGTGTGTGACGCATGGTTTCATCAATGCAGTCCCAGAAATGAAAAAGAAATATAAATGTGCAATACTAAGTAAACAGGTATTAAACTGTGGACACTTTATCTAAAAGTGTCACAGTTATAGTGTGTGTGTGTGTGTGTGTGTGTGTGTGTGTGTGTGTGTGTGTGTGTGTGTGTGTGTGTGTGTGTGTGTGAGAGAGACTCTGAGAACCAGCCTTTTGTTTTCTTGATCCATTAATGCAAATTAATTGTGAATGTTTGGATTTTTGGCCACTAATAATGATAGTGTCACACCGATTCTGCATCTGGTGATATTCAATTCATTTTCTAACACCAATCATTGATCTTCGTGTGGTGATTAAATCTGATCAGATTTTACGTAATCATCTGAATCGCTGTCTCGTGCACCGTTTCACACACGTGACAAAACACGACATGTAACCACACAAGTGCAACAAACACACATCACATCAGCCTTTGCAAATGAGTAACTGCAGCGCAATGAACTGAGCCGCTCCCTTCCACATTCAGTGCTTGGTTCACACAGGTACGCCGAGGCCGTCCTGGACCCCGGACTCTGATTTAATATCAAAAAGTAATATCATAAAGTTGCTAAAAAAAAAAAAACGGAAGAAAACAAAATTCCCTACTTTTACTCTGAAGACTTTGCCTCCAGATGCAGTTTAATTTGCACGTCAGAGTTTTTTCTTCTCACAAAGTTAGAATTTTGTCATATGAGCAGGTGTGTGCTCAGGTGATGGTGTCTCTCAGGTAAATTCATCACGTGTAAGGGTATTTTGCTACTGACCGGCTAACATGTTGTCCTGTAATCTCTGTATCACGAGTTTGCCCAGTCCGACTCCGCTGTTTAAACTCTGCGCAGTGTTTGAGGGAAACTTCCTGCTGCTAAACACGGAAATGTTTGACTTTATGGGCCGATGGCGCCTGAACGCGTCATTAGTTTGTGTCTCTGTGGATGAGGACGGAGCGTTTTGCGTCCTCTGGGAGGACGAGTAGCTTGAGGTGATTCATAAACGCTGCTGTTGCGTGTTTGTTTGCTTGTTTGTGTTCAGCTCCGCCGAGCGTTCAGAAGCATCCGGAACGCTCTGCCTCAGATCTTCTACGTCCTCCTGCTCTTCATGTTCAGCGTCCTCATCTTCTCCCTCATGGCTCTTAAGCTGCTGGGCAAACGGTGAGACGGCCGCCTTCCCTTTCATCGTCTTATAATTACTCACTGATTAATGTGTCGTATCTCGTTTGTGTAATCTGTCCAAAAACTGAAGTGTAAAATCAACAATTTGCCGTCCTGTGGGAGTCATGTTTGAGATAATGCCCTCAGCCTTAATTGAGGACGTGGTGACAATAAATGTCTTAGAGGAATTAGTGCTGGACAAACAACATGTGCCAACCCACCAAATGTGTGTTCAAACTTCATGTAAATATCAGAAACCATTTCCTAGCCCACATTTCTGGATTTCCGGGACATCAGACGGATTGAATGTTTGTCTCCTTTTAGCCTGAGAGCTTGTGAGTCTGATCTTAAATTCTTTGAGGCTCATTATATATTTGGGGTTTTATGAAAAAACAAACAAACCAATGAATCAAAAAGGCTGATTGACGTTTGTAGTTGAGTGTGAAGTGTGTGTTTTCTCTGCAGAGGTCTGAGGACCACAGAGGGAGCTCCGTACTTCACCAACTACCTGGACATCGTCTTCGATCTCTACGTCCTCGTCACCACGGCCAACAGCCCCGACGTCATGTAAGACATTCATAAAAGACCTGCGAGAGCCGAAAACACTGCTGTGTCCTATCTCACTGGGCTGGTCGGAGGTCAGAGCAGGGCAATGTTTAAAGGTGCCCTGTGGAGTTTTCTTGTAAACAAACACAAAGTTCTGGTTGCATCCAGAAAGCGTCGTGTGCCTCCTGAAGCTCGAACAAACGTGTTGAACGCGTTTCCCTCCTCGTGAAACATTCGCAAAGCTGATCTTTATTTCTTTTTTTTAAAATCCAGTCTTGTTTACTCGCTGGCGGTCGTCTTCTTACCTGCCTCTGTTTCCTGCCTCACAGCTGCATGGCTGTGTTCATAGCAGATATTCATTGACGACTTATTTTTCACTTAGAAAACGAGACGAGAGCTGAATAAAAATTGTCCTTTTGAAAATGAGACCTATGATGAAATGTTTTACATGAAAGACGGACGAATGGACGAGGGAAGTAATTACTGCTCTAAGGCAAAGTTTTAGTCAATGAGCTGCAGAATGCGCGTGTGGATGTAACGTTAGTTTCAGTCGGATTTCTGTTGTGTTGCTGTCAGAACGAGCGAGTACGTTCAGGGATTCCTCGTCCGCTTCGAGGGTCTAAGGACGGGGTCGTCGCCCGCTGCACAGACTGTAAAGCCCCCTGAGGCTAATTCGAGACATTGGTCTTAATAAATAAAACCAAATGATTTAAAATTTAACTGAAACTAAAATCAGGTGCCAAAATGAACGCTGCTCCGTAGAACTGCAGATGTTTCCCCCTGTAGCAATATTCAGCCTTTATTTGACAATCGCTCAGCAGACCGAGCTAAGTCGCGGTAACTTGAATCTCTCCAATCTCTCTTTCCTTTTTTTTTTCCACGTTTGTTCTGACTTCTAATGATGAAACGGAGGAAGCTGATGAACGGACGCTTTTCGCGCAGCAAGAAATTTCTAAACATTGAATAGAATCATTTTCACTGTTCTCATTTTCATTTATAGTCTTCATTTTTCCATTTTTCCATTTTTTTTTTATGTCAAAAAAAGTGATTGAATTTTTTTTTTTACTTTTCTGATGGTGTGTACATAAAGCAGCATTCTTAATTTTGAAAAGTAATTTATCAATTAAAAAAAAAAAAGGAGCATTTCTGTGATAAATTGTGACGATGACGGAAAAAATTTGAACAATTCAAATTCCCGTTTCCTTTCCTGCCACTGTGAGACTGGAACCTGGCCTCTTCTCTGTCGCTGGCAGCAGCTTTGATTGAAATTTAGGGTGAATTTAATGTTTTAAAGGCGAATTCCAGCATATGAGCTTTGTATTTAACAACGTTTTGTCCTTTGTGAACTTGAAATACTTTAAATGTGTTTATGTTGAAATGTAGGTAACAATGTTTCATGTAGCCGCTAATTTCGGCTGCTTTCTGGTGCCTTCTTCCTGGCCGGGGAGCGTGGGTGAAGGAAGCCTCTAGGTTAAAAGAAGAAGGACGTGACCTTTGGACAACCTTTTTAAATCTGTTTCTCTTTGCGCATTGTGTTTTCTGCTTCATCTTCGCAGGATGCCGGCGTACAACGCCAGCTTCGTCTTCGCCATCTTCTTCATCGTGTACATCCTCATCAACACCTACATCTTCATGTCCGTCTTCTTGGCCGTCGTCTACAACAACTACAAAAAATACCTGAAGGTACGACCGTCTGTCAGCCTAACATGGTGTCAGTCTGCTGAACGCTGTCGAGTAAAACGCTGCCGGCTGGGGGCGGGGGGTCCCAGAGGCCCAGGAAGCAGCCAGTAGGCGAGGACTGTTTAAAACATGTTTGACATTTGTGACTGCCACCGGCGACCCGCTGTGTGTCGCCCGAGGGAGACGTGTCATTAAATAAACAGCTTTACCTGAAAGTAGCTTCACTTTACGGAGTTCACTCGGCTCCTCTGTCCCCCCTGTAGGCTCTTTAGTCCCACAGGCCTCTCCATCCGGGATCTCAGCCAAACTCTGAGCTTTTTTTTCCAGCCCTGTTCAGCACAAAGGTCTCTGCATATAAACGGCACACACTGCCTTGTTGCCGTCCGTGTTTGTTTCGGTACACGAACATGCAACAGTTGGCGTTCCCGCGAGATTTGCAGGGTTGTCTTCCGTCAGAAACTTCCGTTTCTTAATGAGCAGTCATTCAGTTTGTTGTCCAGTATATTTAAGGTTTCTGCTCCTTCCGGACTGTCGAAGACTAAAATACGTGCCAGCTGGTGGGAACAGTCTTTATGTGTGGCCAGTCCAGTCTTTGTAGGTTTCTACCCGTCTCCGGGTTTGTCCCAGTTAGTTTATGAAAATTTGTTTGTTACACCATGTAAACATTCTGTCAACTGAAATGTTAAAGTTATTAAAACTTTAATTGAACACCGGGCCCCGAAATGAGGTAAAAATGCAGGAGTAACCCCGGAGACCTTTCCATTTCAATTCATATCGTACTTCCATGGTGCATAGTACTAAACAAAGTCGCCATCAACCAAATTACTACTTAGTTATTGCCACATAGAAAACTAGACCGGCACTCAGTAGAGCGCAGACCTCCGCCAAGGCGAAAAATGCCCCATCACGCAATGTTAAGGAAAGTAAAAAAAAATCATGGATCCGCCCCTTTAACCTGATCCGCACCTAAATGTAACGGGTTCTTCCCTGGACCAGGTCCCATCCCTCCACCATGTATGGTGCGAATCGGTTCAGTACTTTTTTGTTTAATCCTGCTGACAAACAAAACCAACGGGGGCTTCCTTTGGCCGGTTGGTAATCCTGCCTCGTGTACGGCGGCTCCGACCAGCAAAAGTGTAAACAAATGACGTTTATTAAAACACATAAACAAAACAGAAAAGACAAAAGGATTCAAAAGTATTGTGATTTTATGTTTAGTGAGATTTTGTTAATTTGTCTGGACACCGTGTTTTCAGTTGTTTACATTTTTTTATTTTTCATGTTATTGTTGGATTTGTCCTTTGAACAATCACGGAAAGAATCTTTCCTAAGACTTTAGTTGTCAGTCATAGAGAAGACTAAACATCATGAAGGTCAAAGCAAACAAACAGTTTCCAGCCGATCGCGGATCTACCAACAGATCAGAGCTCAGAAAACAAGCGGTGACGTTTTTAACTCGTTAGAAATGTGGATCTCGGAATTGTGACGTCCTTTTTTTTTTTGTTTGTTTGTTTCTTCGGTGAATGCAGAGATTTTCTACGGGGGTCAGCTCTGTTTAGATCGGAAAAATGAATGAAAAGTTTCATCAGCTGGCCGCAAAATCAAACAATAGTTATTTGTTAACCCTCTGTCCGTTGTACCGACCGTCTGAAAGCAGCTGTGTTTTCTTAACTACAGAAGGACTTTAACGTGCCCTTGTCCAACAGGAGGAGGTACGGCAGCTGGTGAGGGCCAAAAGGCACAAGATGGTGCAAGCGTTCGCCGTTCTGCAGGAGCAGACGGAGGAGGGGGGCGAGCCGGTGGTGACCCAGGCCAAGTGGAACCAAGTGGTCCGACTGGTCCAGCCCGACATCAGCAACGCCCACAGAGAGCTGCTCTGGAGCGTCTCCGACGACAAGAACCAGGGGTCCATCGGTGGGTAACAGACAAACGAACACGCAGCACAGTCCCGGATGTCAGTGGGGTTTTCTTTCTTCTGGAACAGAACCTGGAAGTTCTGGTTCCATTTTGGCTCTTTAAACGGTGAACAGAGACAGGAGACACTGGGAGAGAGAGAGAGAGAGAGACAGAGGGTGAGACAAGTACCAAACGTTGATGATTCAACCACAGACGTTCTAATAATGTGGAACAAATCTTAGGACGCCAGGACGCCCCCCAGAGCTTTGTGTGTTCGAGGTGTTTAAGCTGAGTGCCGCCTCGATGACCTCGCTGAAGATTGTCACAGTTTCCTTCGGCGCGTGCCGACAGTTTGCTGGTTAACGATTATCTCGTCGTCCCCGGCGGCGGACGGCTCACGCTCAGCAGCCCTCAGCCGCTCTCAGACCGGCGAATCACACCTCACGCTTCTGCCGTGTCACTATCATCAGAGCCGACTTCCACATGGAGGAAGTCGCAGTCTGCTTCCTCATCGAGCTCTTCACCTCAGAGCCGAGACCAAAACTCAGAATCCCGATGCGACCGACCGTAGCAGCCGACACCACATCAGGCCAGACCGGGTTTATTTATAATCATCTATTTAGAGTTCCATAATTATTTTATGTTCGATTTCTGCTTTAACTTCCATTTCCCAAATTTCAAATCATGAATTATTCATCGGTCTAAAACCACTCAGCTTGTGGATATAGTGAGTCTAAGAAATACTGGGATGGGCCTGTAAAATGTGTTGGTGCATGTTGCAGGATAAAACCTCACGCCCCCAAATAGTCAGTCAAATCACACCCCAGCCAAACACTCCCATAATACTGGTAGTAATACAAAAAAATGCCGTGTAAAGTGTCGCATTATTGATCCACTGACCCTTCGATCGTGTTTTAGTTGAGACTTGTGAATAATATCAAATAATACTAAATATTATAAATAATGTGTTATTCCTATTTTTACTATAGAGTGCTGTGTATTACTGCCTTCTCTTTGATTTTGCCTTTTTTTTTAGGAGAATATTAACGGTAAATAAAAATCTAGATTTTTTTTTTTTTTTTTCCCCCCAACCCACAAACACACAGAGGAGCTACCTGTTGTTTTTCAGCCCTGATCAGTGTCTGCAGGCTTCCTCTGAGCCTGTGTACGGCTCCAACAAACTGTATAAGTTAATAAGAGACGTACCTACTAAGTACCTGAAAGCGAAAACCCAGGGCTAACAAAAGCTTCCGAACGCTTGCTGCTACTGGTAAAACCCGACTGCTGCGAGCACTGAGTAATAACTGCAGATGAGCGTGTCTACAAGTTAAGCATCTCCTGTCTCGTCTCCTCTGCATTTTCTTCCGCTGGGTCAGTCAGAGGACAGTGTTTACTTAGGACGTTTTGCCGAGGACATCGGACCACGGCTGCAACCAACAATTATGTTCATTATCCATTTATCTGCCGGTTGATTTCTTGATCGGTCGATTAATCATTTTTATCTACGAATCTACAAAACAGTCAGAAAACAGAATCAGAAAACAGTGAAAAATGCCGAACACAGTCTCCAATAGCACAAGGTGAAGCCATCGGATGTCTTATTTTGTCCGACCAACAGTCAAAAACCCCAAAATATAAGGAAAGGCAGCAAATTCTCACATTTGAGATCACGGAACAATCAAGGTTTTGACATTTTTGCTTGAAAAATTACTTTAACTAGTGGTTGTTCGACCAATCAATTGATAGGCTGATCGTTGCAGCTCTACATCAGACCCAAATAATAAAAGTGCGGGGGACAAAAATAGTAGTTTGAAAAACGAGAGGTGTCCCCGGTGGAAATGAGACCTGTAATCACTGTAAACCAGGTCCCTGTTTATCACTGGGATGTCCCGACCGTTTTGGAGAAACTTCCTGCTGCCGAACGCTGAAATCGCAGACCTGGTGGGTTGAGGGGGAAGCACCTGAACACATCGTGTTAGTCCAGTTTACAGTTTCGTCTGATTGAGTCCAAGTCCGAAAAGCTGAAGTCTGTTCGTGCAGGAGATGAAAAATTCCAAATATGCCGCCCCCCAGTGGCAGCAGCAGTGGGAGAAAGTACATTTACTCAAGTACAAATTTGACGTACTTGCACTTCACTGAAGTATTTCCGCTTCAGGAAGGAGAAATATTGTACGTTTTACCCCACTACATTTATCTGATTGATATAGTTACTAGTTACTTGCAATAAAATTAATTACAAGTTTTACGAACAAATTAAGAACTTTTAGAATATCACACATTTAAAAAAAAAAAATTAAACTATCGAGCAGTTTGCACAATTTTAAGCTGAAATGATCATGTGATTGATCAATTAGTTGAGTAATCAGTTATCATCACTTTGAGCCGCTGGTAATTGTTACAGGCAGTTTCCACTGCTTTCTTACGTTTTACAAACCGAACGATTAATGGATTGATCGGAGTAATTACGCAAACAAGCAATAGTTTCAGCCTTACAAAGAGACGCCACATTAATGATTAATAACAATGTAATGATATAATATATAATAGTAAAACACTCGCAGGGACCATTTTTCTGCATTGAGTACATTTTCCTGATAAGACTTTCATGCTTTTACTCAAGCAAAGACCCTGAAAACGTATTGTGTTTTTTTTTGTTTTTTTTAATTTGATGTTGTTTTGGGTGATCGACAGGTAAGGTGGCGTTTGTCCAGCTGGCCGACCTCCTGAACATCGAGGTGATCACGCTCAAATCGAGACCGCACCCACTTCGCAGTTTGTGCCCCGCCCTCTACCTGTCGGCCCCCAGCCGCCTGGTCCGCCGGATGGTCCAACACCGGTGAGACGGGGGGGTTAATGAGGAGCAACAGGATATTCATTTTATCTGTTTTAATAAATAATTATTGTGTTGGACAGGGTTTGGTAACAACTGAAAAAAATGATCAGAATAAAAAAAAAAACCGAGTGATTTGCTTCGTGTTCCACTTCAGCTTCAGTCAGATGTTGACCACATGTGAGCTGCAGAAACAACAGGAGCTGCGGGAGGTTATAGACGCACTAGAACTCTGCTCTGTGTGTGTGTGTGTGTGTGTGTGTGTGTGTGTGTGTGTGTGTGTGTGTGTGTTTTTTCGCTTTCAGGGCCTTTGCCATCGTGTACGACCTGATCATCCTGGTGAACGCCGTCTTCATTGGTCTGGACGAGGAGAATCCGATGATCGCTAACTCGGAGTGGGTTTTTCTGGCTCTCTACCTGCTGGAGATCCTGCTGAAGCTCTACGTGTTCGAGCCCAGGGCGTTCTTCTCCAGACACAACTTCTGGAACTGGTGAGGACGAGCTGACGCTTGCGCAGCGTCTTCGCCCCATGTCACGTTTGCTGTTGGTGTGTGCTTGAATTACACAGAACCTTTGTCCCAGAAGAACCAAAGGATTCTGGGCGCCGCTGCCGATCGTCTACGGGCAGCTGGAGTTGAAAGTCCGACGGGTTTTATGTGCATGAGCTGAAGCACTGAGGAGGCTCCGGACTCTAGAGTCTGCAGCTAAAACTGTGATCTGCTTGGTCTCAGACCAGGACGGGATGCTCGTGTTGGTTTGTGGAAAAATGCAGATTCAAAATCTAATCGACTAATTTAATAACCACTGTTACACTGTCGATTATAACTCCTAAACAAGAAGTCATATAAACACTTTTTAAACAAAAATCTTTCATCCAAGTGCATCTTTAAAGTGGCTATGACTTTTTTTTTATTAACAGTGTATAAAAATAACTATGTTTTAATGATTTATTTAATCATTGATTTATTTAATTCAACCTGTATTTAACCAGATAAATCCCACTGGGG